>NC_085995.1:1885802-1895802 GCF_030014385.1 Trichomycterus rosablanca
ATCAGTTCCGTGTTCCTGACGGCCTCGCCGGCTTCCCAGTAAACAGCCTGAAGGTGTCCGTGCATTCCTGGTTAACATAAAGCCATTTCTATTCAACGTCTTTATTCTACTGCACTTATAGTCACACCACAGGCAATTTATCTAAATCTCTTTAAACACTTTTATCAAATCTGGCGATCAGGCGACAGGCGCATGGCGGCGGCCTCAATCCCGACCACGCTGGACCAGATTTTAATTTCAGAAAGATTAATGCGCTTCACCATCCTAACGCAGCACTTATCTCCCTCGATGTCTATCGGCTAATTCCTACAGTTGGGCCGTAAACGACCTGCATCCGTCTGCACTTCAGGGCCAGAACGCCACCCGAAACGAGACGCGTCAAGAGCGGCGGAGAAAAAGGAATTGAGCTATTTTCCCAAATTTGCTCTAAATTAGAAAACGTCGGCCCCATTCGAGCCAGGTGCTTAAAGGGCTGAAAGGGAAGCTTTTTCATTACTGGGAGACACATCCCACTGGGATTCGCTCCAAACACACAATTGTGCCCTAAATTCACCCTAAAAGAAGAAAGACATTATATGTCACACAGCACAGCAGATGCATATTTAGTTATGAACATAAATACGTGTCTAAATCTTTCTAAACCTGCATGATAGGTTAAGTTTTATTTTTTTACTACTGTCCCTAAATATGGCAGACCTAGGGTACAAAAATGTAATGGGGCAATGAGCCAGGGAGGTGCCAAGTGTAGCACCGTGCCTGCAATGTTCACAATTTTGATTTAAATATTAACTAAACTTCATTAATGGTTCAAAGTAAAAATAACTTACTTAAATCAAATTAAGCTAAATCATAAGCCAACAAACACACCAGTATAATAATAATAAAACGAAAACCTCCAGCAATAAATAGAAAAGAAAAGAAGTACACGTTGTCACTAGTGCTAGCTACTTCATCCACCACTAACTGGCAATCCAAGCTATGGAAAAAGAAAACAAGAAAGGAGAAAGTGTAAAAGGGTAAAGATGGGTTGGTCCTCGATCCTGACCTTTAGTCTATCAGGAAAAGTCTGGGCAGATCCTTAAGCCCAACCTTTACCCTGGTATAAAAGGACGCTTGCAAAAGGGACCCTCAGTGTGGCGCATCAACCTCACAAATAATAAACAAACATAATCAAAGAGAATCCAGCAAAGATCCGGGCATCGAGGCTGCTATACCAAGAGCCCTGAGCAGCTGAAGTAAAAGCTCTTAATTAGGCGCGGAGACTGCCCTTGAAGTGCCGTTTATCTGCACATAATGGAATCGAACCTGATATACTGTGTTTACATTAGTAAATTACATTAGTTTAGACTATGGGGGTGGCCAAAATAAAAGAAACAGAATATAAAAAGCATGACAGTTTGGTGATAAGTTTCAGTTTTTTAGAAGTTTGCCTGTTGCATTAATCGACTATTATGTCACTTATTTATTAATTTCACTCTCTAGTTGAAAGACCTGCCTTTTATTTTCAGTTTTATACAAGCAATAACACTCAGTTTATTTCTTATTTAATTCTTTTTAGTTCAAGGGTAACATAACAGGTTTCACATGTTGTCACTTGTGCCCGCTACTTCATCCACCACTAACTGGCAACCCAAGCTTTGGAAAAAGAAAACAAGAAAGGAGAAAGTGTGAAGATGGGTTGGTCCTTGATCCTGACCTTTAGTCCATCAGGAAAAGTCTGGGCTGATCCTCAAGTCCAATTCTTAGCCTGGTAAGAAAGGCCCTGTTGGAGAAGCTGGGCAGGTCCGTAACCTGAACCTCAGCATGCCGCATCGACCTCACAAATAATAAACAAACATAATCAAAGAGAATCCAGCAAGGATCCGGGCATCGAGGCTGGTGTACCAAGAGCCCTGAGCAGCTGAAGTAAAAGCTCTTAATTAGGAGCGGAGACTGCCCTTGAAGTGCTGTTTATCTGCACATAATGGAATCGAACCTAATATACTGTGTTTACATTAGTACATTACATTAGTTTAGACTATGGGGGTGGACAAAATAAGAGAAACAGAATATAAAAAGCATGACAGCTTGGTGATAAGTTTCAGTTTAAAGACTTTTGTCATTGTCTAATTAGAATTTGCCTGTCTAAAGTAGTTTATTGCCTGTTGTGTCACTTATTTAGTAATTTCACTCTCTACATACATGATGTGCCCTTTATTTTCAGCTTTATACAAGCAATAACACTCAGTTGATTTCGTATTTCTTTCTTTTTAGTTTAAGGGCAACATAACAGTAATTTAATTACATTAAAGATACATCCTAAATGTACAAAAATGCAATTTTACACACCATAAATAATAACTTTTAATCAAAATACATCCTAAACTCAAACAATAAGTGCCATAAGTGTACACCCCCCTCCCACATAACAGTTAACTTATGGTCCAAGTACAAGGTTGGTTAAATCCTACAGGTACTCCATATGCAATCAATTTTAATTACTCTACGCTGTTAGTTGCACAGTCAAGAGTAAAATTAAAATGGCAATCACAATTAGAAAATTGTCAAGTCAATTACAACAAATTAGCCAGAGTTAGCAGCTAGGAGAGAACGTTTCATTTGCTCTTTATTAATTTACAGAGGACACAGGACGACGCACAGCCTGCGCCGCTATACGATCTGCTGCAATAACCTTAATAGGCTTCGTTTGCCTGATTCCGTTTGGTTCTGCTTTTCTAATAACACAAATACAGCCGGGCATAAATGATGCACTTCTCTTCTGTAAGTGCCTCTCCTTCCAATACATGTTCCTCTTTATAGAGAACGGAGGCTCCGCGCGGTGGGTACGAGAGGTTAATAATATGATCCTATACATATATAAGTGCTGGCACGCACCCCTGCTTCTGCTCATTGTTTCTGAAAACTGCTTTCTGTTCCCTTTGCCCGGCTGGGTGTGTTATGCTGACTGCAAGACGTCCCAGAGAGAATAAATAAGTGGCCCTGATTATTCTCCATTATCGAAGGGACTTCACACTTTTGTGCTCGGAAATAAATTTGTCGCAGCGTGGATGGGGCTCGGCTATGGGATGGGGGGGCGGCGGGTCACCGGCTCGCTTTTATCTGCTGCATAATAAAATTACCAGCCGCGTCCGCCAGCCGGTGCATAAGATATGTTTAATTCACCAAACATGAAGAACTAATTACATATCTGCATTTAAAAGGATGTCTTGACCGAGCGGAGGGTTTAAAAACTCACACTAAGCACGTCGGACTGATGCGCTCAACAAAAGAAGCCTGCTGCAACATCTCTGCTTTCCTCCCCCAAGGACAAAACTTTCATCTTGCTGCAATTTTAGTCCAAAGATGCAATAAAACTGTAAACCTGTAAACCTGTCAGATATCCTTTATTTGTCATTTATACATATACATGTGTACAGTACAATGAAATTCTTTCTTCGCATATCCCAGCTTGTTTGGAAGCTGGGGTCAGAGCGCAGGGTCAGCCACTGTACAGCGTCTCTGGAGCAGACAGGGTTAAGGGCCTTGCTCAAGGACCCAACAGTGGCTGCATAGCAGAGCCTGGATTTAAACCGCCAATCTTCCGGTTGATAGCCCAAAGCTCTACCCACTAGGCCACCACTGTCCCTAACCTGTCCCTAAACCTGTGAGCCTGACTGTGTAGGTTTAGTTCGGCTTCTGTTCTGGAACTGGTGACATGAGAGAAATGGGCAGCACTGATGTGGTCAGTGATCAGTGGACGTCCAGTGTGAGACCCACCGTGTCCCCCAGAGTCAAGTTTAACCCACCCTACTGCTGTGCATCACACACACACACACATACACACACACACACACACACACACACACACACACACACGTCTTTGGACTTCTTTTCTTTCTTTCATTTTTTTTCTTTTTTTCTTTCTTCCTGTCTGTCTGTCTGTCTTTCTTTTTGTTATTCTTTTTCTGTCTGTCTGTCTGTCTGTCTTTCTTTCTTTCTTTCTTCCTGTCTGTCTGTCTGTCTGCCTTTCTTTTTCTTATTCTTTTTCTGTCTGTCTGTCTGTCTGTCTGTCTGTCTTTCTTTCTTTCTTTCTTTCTTTCTTTCTTTCTTTCTTTCTTTCTTTCTTTCTACCTTTTTGTCTGTCTTTCTTTCTTTCCTTCTTTCTACCTTTTTGTCTTTCTTTCTTTCTTTCTTTCTTTCTTTCTTTCTTTCTTTCTTTCTTTCTTTCTTTCTTTCTTTCTTTCTTTCTTTCTTTCTGTCTGTCTGTCTGTCTGTCTGTCTGTCTGTCTGTCTGGATATCACTCTCTCAATCCACTCACAACTAGGGGATATTTGGAGTGGCCAATCCATCCACTGGCATGTCATTTGGTATTCAGAGGAAACCATGGGAGGAGTACTTCCCCAAATCTCCACACACAGACAGTTATCATAAGTGAGGATGGATCACAGGTCCAGTGAGTTGTGCAACACCAACAAACTACATGGGTTTTGACAATGTGTGCTTAATCCTTTCTTCAGGTCAATTTCTCCATGAAGAACATTTAACATGTTCTCCTTGTGTTTCTGCTTGGGTTTCATGTGGGTTCTGTGCTTTGTTTCTACCCCTCCCTTCCAAAAACATGCCAGTAAGGACTGGATACTTACCCATAGGTTTAAATAAGTCAGTGGATGTTTAACTGCGTGCTGGAACTCTGTCCAGGGTGTATTCCTGATTTAAGCCCAGTACAGGACCCTCTGTGAACCTGACCATGGTTAGGCATTAATAAAAAAGAATGATGGTTTTTATTTTAGGTATGTATAATATTTTGTTTAAATTGTCTTTATACGGCGGCTCCCTCCCACTGGTGAGAAAATAAATATGTAATTATTTTTATGATGGAAAATAATATCATGTTGTTTTAATATTTCACCTGCCGGAGCGTTTGGAGAGAAGTGTTGGTTTCTAAAAGCCTTTCAGGAGGTTAATAGACTCGGTCTGTTATTATCCATTCAGCATGAGTAATAAATTACAGGGATAAAGCACGTTCACCCCCGATAACAGCACACAGAGCAAATTCAATTCAGCTTCTCCTCAAACATTATGATTTATGGATTTCTAATGTGTGTATCTGCTTATTCTGTGTGTATAATAATCTGTGTGTGTGTGTGTGTGTGTGTGAGTGTATGGTACTTTTGTGTAGTACTGTATAACTGTGTGTGTATTGTAAATGTGGATGCATCTGTAATAATTGTATATGTATGTGTGTGTATGTGAATAGTTCTGTGTTTGTGTGTGAATAGTAATTGTGTGTATGCATAGCTCTGTGTATGTATGTGTATGAGTGTCAATACTTGTGTGTGTGTGTGTGTGTGTGTATGTAAATTACTACAGTCTAATAGTAATTGTGTATGTATATGTATGCATTTAAGTAGTTCTGTGTGTGTGGGTATACGTAGATAGTATTGTGTCTATGTGTGTATAGTAATTTTGTATCTACAGTATGTGTGTATGTAAATAGTAGTATGTGTGTGTGTGTGTGTGTGTTTGTATGTGAATACTGTATGTGTGTGTAAAGTGATTGTGTATGTATGTGTGTGTGAATATCACTGTGTGTGTGTGTGTTTGTGTATGTAGATAGTATTGTGTGAATGTCACTGTGTGTGTGTGTGTGTTTGTATGTGAATATTACTTTATAATGTAAATATTACTTTCTGTGTGTATAATAAATGTGTATCTATGTGTGTGTGTGTGTGTTTGTATGTGAATAGTTCAGTGTGTGTGTATATATATAGCATTGTGTTATATGTGTGTGTATGTAAATAGTACTCTGTGTGTAGTAATTGTGTATGTGTGTGTTGTGTGTGAATTGTTCTGTGTGTATGTACATAGTATTGTGTGTTTGTGTTACTGTGTCTATAGTAATTGTTTATGTGTGTATGTTTGTATGTGATTATTACTCTATGTGTGTGTGAATAGTTGTGTGTATGTGTGTGTATTGTAATTGTTTATGTATGTGTATGTGTGAGAATAGTTGTGTGTGTGTGTGTGTATTGTAATTGTTTATGTATGTGTATGTGTGAGAATAGTTGTGTGTGTGTGTGTGTATTGTAATTGTTTATGTATGTGTATGTGTGAGAATAGTTGTGTGTATGTGTGTGTATTGTAATTGTTTATGTATGTGTATGTGTGAGAATAGTTGTGTGTGTGTGTGTTTGTATGTAAACATTACTTTCTATGTGTTTATAGTAAATGTGTATGCATGTGTGAAAATAGTTGTGTGTATGTGTGTGTGGATGTAAATAGTATTCTCTGTGTGTGTGTGTGTGTGTGTAGTAATTGTGTATCTATGTGTGTGTATGTGTGTGTGGAAATAGTACTCTGTGTGTATTTGTATGTGAATATTACTCTATAGTGTAATAATAATTGTGTATGTGTGTGTATGAATAATTCTGCGTGTGTGTAGTAATTGTAAATGTGTGAATATTTCTGTGTATGTGTGTACATAGATAGTATTGTGTGTTTGTGTGTGTATCGCAATTGTGTATTTATGTGTGTGTGTATGTGAATATTACCCTCTGTGTATAGTCATTGTGTATGTATGTGTTGCATGTAAATCGTTCTGTGTGTTTGTAGATAGTATTGTGTCCATGTGTCCATTGTGTTTGTATGTAAATAGTACTCTGTGTGTGTGTGTGTGTGTGTGTGTGTGTATTTGTGAATATTACTGTGTGTGTATAGTAACTGTGTATGCATGTGTATGTGTGTGTATGTAGATAGTATTGTGTTTATGTGTGTATAGTAATTGTGTATCTATGTGATTGTATGTAACTAGTACTGCATGTGTGTTTGTATGTGAATAGTACTTTGTGTGTATAGTAATTGTATATGTACTGTATGTGTATGTGTGTATAGTACTTTTGTATGTATGTGTATGTGTGTATAGTACTTTTGTATGTGTGTGTGTGTGTGTGTGTGTGTGTGTGTGTGTGTATGTGTGTGTGTGTGTGTGTGTGTGAATATTACAGTTTCCTCCTTTTCACCTGGCGAATCAGACCCACTGTGACCCTGAACAGGATAAAGCGAGAGTAAAACAGACCATGAATTAATGTAAGAATGAAAACACTAAACACTAACAATAGCATTTTTATTTTTATTAGACTAAATTAAGCAACTAAATTTCATGTTCATTTTGTTTTGTGAGGATTTTTGTGATATATAATTTTTGTCTGAGGTACAGGACACACCAGTAATTATCCACCTTAATACCAACACACCTTCCACATACAGTAGCTTCCATTAACTAGCATTGTTTATATAATAAAAACTCCTAAAACCCGTCATGAATGTCAAAACCTTCTCATAGCGGCTGAACCAATACATCATATATGTGCAAATAACCATGAAACAAAAACAATCAGGAATAATAGAGTCATACTGATGATGGTATCCACGTCTGATACGGGTCACCCCGCTAATGTTAAACAGACATCATGAAGAGAAAATCCATATGAAGCAGCACAGAAATCCGTCTCCAATAAAGAGAAAATAAAGTCCCATCAGAGGGACTCACAATAAACACATTTTAGGGTCTTCATATTGCATTAAGATCGAGTCGTGCTAAATGTCACGTGAGGGTCAGAGCCGCGCCACCATGGGACGTGAGCTAATGGCTGGAAGTTAAAGTAGCTGCAGTCAATTGACCCCGGGGGGCAAATCACTTGACCCCGGCTCCCTCAGGCCTGCTCTCATACATGACCCATCAGAAACTGTGACACGCAGCACAGCTAGAATCCTGCGAGACGCTCGAACCGCATTCACAAAACACACAAACATGAAGAATGTACTTCTGTTCAAATACATTTAATTAACACAAGCTAAACTGCTAATTAACACATGGAGCTAACGATTTATTAACAATTTTATAATCAAACTCCATCACGTTTCTACATCGTCACCTTTCGATGCATTTTTTTAATAAGCGATTACCGCGTATAACCAAACTATTTGAAGATCCCTCGTACATATACACCCATTATTCACTGTCCATTTTATCAGCTCCACTTACCATATAGAAGCACTTTGTAGTTCTACAATTACTGACTGTAGTCTATCTGTTTCTCTACATGCTTTGTTAGCCCCCTTTCATCCTGTTCTTCAATGGTCAGGACCCCCACAGGACCACCACAGAGCAGGTATTATTTAGGTGGTGGATGATTCTCAGCACTGCAGTGACACTGACATGGTGGTGGTGTGTTAGTGTGTGTTGTGCTGGTATGAGTGGATCAGACACAGCAGCGCTGCTGGAGTTTATAAATACAGCGTCCACTCACTGTCCACTCTATTAGACACTCCTACCTAGTTGGTCCACCTTGTAGATGTAAAGTCAGAGGCGATCGCTCATCTATTGCTGCTGTTTGAGTCGGTCATCTTCTAGACCTTCATCAGTGGTCACAGGACGCTGCCCACGGGGCGCTGTTGGCTGGATGTTTTTGGTTGGTGGACTATTCTCAGTCCAGCAGTGACAGCGAGGTGTTTAAAACCTCCAGCAGCGCTGCTGTGTCTGATCCACTCATACCAGCACAACACACACTAACACACCACCACCATGTCAGTGTCACTGCAGTGCTGAGAATGATCCACCACCTAAATAATACCTGCTCTGTGGGGGTCACTACAGTCAGTAATTGTAGAACTACAAAGTGCTTCTATATGGTAAGATGAGTGTAAAAACAAGGAGGTGGTTTTAATGTTATGGCTGTTATGGTTATGTACCTGATTGATCCTGAGTTACGAGGGATCTTCAAAAAATGTCCTCACTTTTATATTGTGGTTATAAGCGGTGAGGGTGGAGGAGGAGTAATCGGTCGTGTCTGAGAGACTGAGAGACGCTTATAGTCTGGATTTAGCTCCACCTTTTTGGATGCTCAAAGAAGCTTTAAGGGGAAGATGTGATGATGATGTGAAAGCAGCGGCGCATCAGTGGCTACGGGCTCAACCAAAAACTTTATTTGCTTGGAAGGCGACTGTGTAGAAAAGTGACGTCGTTTGTTTTAGAAATTCTTAATAAATAGAGTTAAAAAAGTGCAGAAACTTTTTGAAGAACCCCCAGGTCTTTCCCTCTCACCCAGTCCCTCTCACTCCAGCGCTAAGCTACCGCGCCTCCCTGATCTATCCGCTGTCCAGGTCACAGGATGCCACACTGGCTGGAATGAATACGGTGAACTATGTTTCATATTGAGACAATCACAGGCTTTATCACAGCGCATTACACCCTGTTTAATACATCACTGCAGGAGTCGGGCATTAGAGGGAGATTAATGTGGCCCCGGTTGCCGTCGCGGAGGGCCGCAGGGGTCAGGCTTAGCGGGCCAGATTTCAGATGTGTGTGCTGATCCCTGCAGTTCCTATCTGTAATATATTTCTAGGGGAGATGGAACACACTTCACAACACTATTACAATTATTACTGTATATTTATTAGAGTTTTTAATCCTGCGAGAAAATGTAGCGTAACTCATAAAATCACTCATAAAAATCACATCAGAATAATAAAATAACGTGTTAATGGTAATAACGGGCGAGAGTGG
Source organism: Trichomycterus rosablanca (assembly GCF_030014385.1). Lineage (NCBI taxonomy): Eukaryota > Metazoa > Chordata > Actinopteri > Siluriformes > Trichomycteridae > Trichomycterus > Trichomycterus rosablanca. Next base: position 1,895,348 of record NC_085995.1, read on the forward strand.
GCTCCGTGCCAGTCCTGTTAATCCTGGCCAGCTTTGTTGCTTGTGTAGCGCGGTCATTACAATGCTAATTAGTGCTAATCATGCAATAATTATGGCTGCTGGGAACGGAGGGAATTCCCACCAATTAGCTGGAACACGCCGCTAAGAAACAAGAGGAGTATGATAGTCATTAACTGACTGTTGATTCAGCATAAGATCACCTGTACGAATTTATCTGCTTCTAGCGTGCCAGATAATCCTTGCTGACAAACAAAACATTCTCCATGTGGCCCAAGATGTTTTTCATTTAATTCCATTTTTATCAACCGTTTTATCCTGGTCAGGGTTGCGGTGGGTATGGAGGACATTCCTGGACAGGGCACCAATCACGTCTGTGTAGATACCCGTCTGTCCGAGTTATTTATGACACGTGAATAAAAAGCAAATCAGCTGTTTATGTTTTGGGCAGTTGTAGC
>NC_085995.1:1900802-1938302 GCF_030014385.1 Trichomycterus rosablanca
ATATGTGCTTTATTTTTTATTCTAGATTAATAATAGAGCCTCTTTTTAAGGAAATTAAAAGCCGTGGATACTTTAGTGACACTGAACCATCCGAGCAGGGACTGCAATGAAAATTATACATAATATTGAGTTAGATTGGTAACCCGGGCTTATCTGGATCCTCTGAGGATGACTGCTCAGACACTATATGGTCAGAAGTATGTGGACACCTGACCATGAGTTTGTTGGACATCCTATTCCAAAATCATAGACATTCATAGATTCTTACATTCTGAAGCTTTATCCTATTCAGGGTCACGGTGGGTCCAATTTACTTGGCAAACGGTATATAGGAAACACCCTGGACAGGTCGCCAGTCCCTCACAGACCAGTCCATCACAGACCAGTCCATCACTTCACATACACACACAGTCAGAACCATTTTTAGTAGCGCCAATTAACCTGACTGCATGTCAATGGAGGAAATTAGAGCACCCGTAGGAAAACCCACTCAGACACAGCGAGAACATGCAAGAACATGCAAACTCCACACAGAGAGCTCCTGGAAATTCAAGCCTGGATCTTCTTGCTTTGAGGTGTCAATGCTACCCACCAAGCCTGGAGTTTAAATGTCCAAATCTACAACATGATGCTTTCCTCATGCCAACAAAGTACTAGGTGCTACTGGAACAGGTTCCAAAACCTCAAAGTTGGTTTGGTAGAAAAATACATACATAGAAAAGAACCAAAACACTACCATCATAAATGGCGAGGGATATTTATTTACATTTTTAGCATTTAGCAGGTCCTAAAGTTGAGCAATCTCTAAAGAAACGCAACAGAGGTATTTGAACCAGCGACATACTAATCACTAGACCAGGACTTGAACCATTGAACAACTACTGCCATGAATGTGATGTATTTACATTTTCAACAGCATTGTCTAAGCAATTGAGGGTTAAGGGCCCAACAGTGGCAACCTGGCAGTGGTCGGGCTTGAACCAGCGACCTTTCCTTTACTAGTAAAGTACCTTAACCACTAGGCTTCAACTGTCCTAGTACATTTACATTCGGCATTTAGCTTTTATCTAAAGCAACTTACGGTACTGTGTATATTGTCTAAACAATTGAGGGTTAAGGGCCTTGCTCAAGGGCCCAACAGTGACAACCTGGCAGTGGTAAGGCTTAAACCAGTGATCTTTTGATTACTAGTCCAGTACCTTAACCGCTAGGCTACAAGACTGTTTAATAGATAGATAGATAGATAATCCTTTATTAGTCCCACAATGGGGAAATTCACATCGTTAAACAAGAAATTGTAACACATTGGGAGAGTAGGAGATAAAAAAACCAGCAACCACATTGTGCTCCCTAAGGAGCACACTATGGTAACACGAAAAAAAGCTCCTTACAGCACACAAGCACATGTAAACATAAGAACATAACATAGTCACACAACGAGCCACGGGTTAGGGATGTAGGGATAGGAAGAGTAACCAACTATGACAAGCAGCCCCAGCGATTCGCAGCCAGTATGCCGGCGCGCACTGCAGACCCATCCTGCCGTATTGGTGGGATTAAGCTAAGAGAGTGGAGACGTTGGGTTGGGGTTCGGGAAAAGTTCTGTCAATCCTCCATTCCTGCAGCAAGAAAAGTCTGTACAAAGTTCGCGATAACATGGCTGTCTTACTGCCCAGAATGAAAAGTGAAGGGGGTAGGTACATCGCAGCAGGTCCTCTGGAGGAATTTACTTATCAGCGAGGCCGTTTCTGATAACAGGGGAGCCAAGAGCAGAAATGACTGTTGTTTTGTCTGAGCACTAATAAAAATTGAACACAAACTCTCAGAATGAATGCGTCTCTGGTTTATCTCATTTCGCAAAACCGTTAGTTTCTCCAAGATTGAATCCATATTGCGACTAATATCCACAGTCTGAGTTCCAACGGCTCTGCCCACCATCTCATCCAAATTGGGCAGTTTCTGGGGACCTTTGACAACTGACCCAACTCTTTTAATTTCCCGATACAGCAGGGCAAAGCCTAATCCAATCAGCAAAAACCCCACAATCAAAATTCCGAATAGGTAAACATCCTCTACGTCCTCCAACGAAAGAGGTGCCAGGCACACGACCCTCCACTTCCCCCACGAGTCCATCGCGTATCCTGCCATCTGCGTTCCGTCGGGGCATGTGGGTTCCCCCGAACCCGAACTTCTCGATGAGAAGATGGTGTCAATAGCATTCAGAGACCATTTAACCAATTCCATAATTTGAGATTTGTTAATCTCCAAAAGCTTGGGACCCTGGTAAACATGTAATTCTCAGCACTGCAGTGACACTGACATGGTGGTGGTGTGTTAGTGTGTGTTGTGCTGGTATGAGTGGAAAAGACACAGCAGCGCTGCTGGAGTTTTTAAATACAGTGTCCACTCACTATTAGAAACTCCTACCTAGTTGGTCCACCTTGTAGATGTAAAGTCAGAGACGATCGCTCATCTATTGCTGCTGTTTGAGTTGGTCATCTTCTAGACCTTCATCAGTGGTCACAGGATGCTGCCCACGGGGTGCTGTTGGCTGGATATTTTTGGTTAGTGGACTATTCTCAGTCCAGCAGTGACAGTGAGGTGTTTAAAAACTCCAGCAGCGCTGCTGTGTCTGATCCACTCATACCAGCACAACACACACTAACACACCACCACCATGTCAGTGTCACTGCAGTGCTGAGAATGATCCACCACCTAAATAATACCTGCTCTGTGGGGGTCCTGACCATTGAAGAACAGCATGAAAAGGGGCTAACAAAGCATGTAGAGAAACAGATGGACTACAGTCAGTAATTGTAGAACTACAAAGTGCTTCTATATGGTAAGTGGAGCTGATTTCTACACTGAGTGTAGAAACCAGGAGGTGGTTTTAATGTTATATATATAACCATCCATACTAAGTGTCCTAATAATTCTGGAGCTGACAGCATGTGCTGTCCTCTATATAGAACGTAAATGTATAGAAATGTAGATGAACTACAGCTAATGTGGTGTAAATATGGTTAACAATAGATCCTTTTTGCAGATTTTTACCTTTTGAAAGGACTGAAGTTATTAACTGACATAACGGATGAGCTGAAAGACGCTTCACACGTCGAGCTCTGATCAGTCTCCCTTTTTAGGGCTCATCAGGGTGGAAACGGGTCTTTCGGTGAATTTATTTCATACAGGTGCATAAAGGGGCTTTAATGCATTACACTCGAGTGAGAGTACAGAATACCTGCACATGTGAATGATAAATGAACGTTTGTTCTGGCTCATCTGCATGTCATGAATGCAGCGACGCGATCCATTTGAAAAGCGCCGTTAGCTTCTTCTCTCTCCTGGTTTTTTAGTTCAGTTTTCATTCATCTACATTTACGGCCGGGACGTTAGGAACCGTCTCCCTCTTTAAACGTTTCCATGAACGGTCCAGGTGAATAGACGTTTAGCGCCCGGATGTCCATCCGCTTTGTTTCGGAGGTCACTCTGAGGTCATGTGTGTACCCCAGGGCACTAGGATTGGTCAATGAACACATCGTGTCTGCCAAACAACAGTGCTCTGTTCACCCCTGTTTACTTTAATTAGTTCTTATCAATTAATAGCATTGTAAACGTTAAAAACTGTCTCTGGAGGCACAGTGAAAGTGTTTTTAACAATGAAACATACGTGTTCGTATCTTTTCAGATTTATGGGGTGCAAATACAGTCATTATCATTATTATTATTATCGTTGTTGTTGTTGTTATTATTGTTGTTGTTTGTTTTATTATTACTATTATTATTATTATTTATTATTGTTATTATAATAATTATTATGGTTATTATTATTAATATTATTACTATTATTATTAAAATTATTATTATTGTTATTGTTATTATTATTGTTATTATTATGAATATTATTGTTATTATTATGAATTATTATTATTATTATTATTGTTATTATTACTACTGTTATTGTTCTTATTATAAGGAATTTACATACATATATACAGTATATATATATACGTATATATATATATATATATATACTAATCATAATCATAATAATATTAATATCAATAGACACAGTGTCAAAGGACATACCGTAACATGAACAGAAACGGGGACTTTATACATAAAATCTGAATCACAATCTTTCCAACTAAACATCATCGAGTCTTTAGTTCTGAATAACAACTTAAAATCAATTTTAGAACTACACGTGCACTTTAAGCTCTTTGTGAACCTGAAGTGGGTCACAAGCAGCTTTCATTAGTAGCCTGCTGGGGGGCGGTTGGGGGCGAGATGGCCCATGGGATGAGTGGATGGGTCTATCTGTGGGAGAAATAACAAACGAGCCCAACTGTACTGATAAGAGAAGCCGGTCGCTGGCTGCGCCATGATAGCAGGGCTTCGGTGCATTTATCTAATTTTAAAGTGCATCAGGCCCTCTGCCGAAACGCAGAAATGAACACCGTCCCCGGCGAAGCGTCATCATCAGAATTAAACTCTGCTTTTAACACGGGTCGAGTAACGTCACTTCTGATTGGTGTGTTATTACAACTGTTATAATGAAATATTAGTGCAAAATAATTATAATCACTAAGCAGCACTGGATTTTTAAGAACACGAGGCCTCAAAACTCTTCCTCCACACAATTTTTACTAAATGCTTAATTCAGGTGGATCCAGCAATCGATCAGTGTACAATCACTTGTGTACTTACACCTAGGGTGCAATTTAGAGTATGCAGATCACAAGAAACCAAATAACCAGAGAAAATGCATGCAGATGTGTAGAGAACATGCCAAACCCCTCACACAGTGCCACTAGTCCAAAATGAAACTAAGGTTCCCACAATTTCCTGTTTTTAAAATCAGCATTCTGCCACTCTTCACCATTCTGCCACTATTTATTTATCTAAGTTTGTATACAGCATTGTGATATCATGAATTTCTACTTTTAAATATATAATAGAATAAAATCTTATGATTAAGTAAAAAACTAAACCATGTGTGGACTGTAAAACCTAAACGAGATGCAAAAGCAGAAAAAACCCCTCCTCTATTTTAGGCGTTTTTCAGACGTGCTGAACTTGACAAAGCACCAGGTTAACAAACACTGATCCTTGTTATGCATGCTCAGAGACGGACTCGGCACGCCGGGCAGGTTACGTTAACCCCTGCCTCGTAAAGTCAACACATCTTCTGAAGCATTAATCTATGAAATTAATTTGTATTCACTCTTGACACCGGGGTACTAATCTCGCTGTTCGCTGTTCGGGAGAGAGGGTCTCGCCGAGCGCTGTGGCAGACGTTCAGGAATGGCACAAATAAATATTTCATATTATTATGTACACTGATCAGCCATAACATTAAAACCACCTCCTTGTTTCTACACTCACTGTCCATTTTATCAGCTCCACTTACCATATAGAAGCACTTTGTAGTTCTACAATTACTGACTGTAGTCCATCTGTTTCTCTGCATGCTTTGTCACCCCCCTTTCACCCTGTTCTTCAATGGTCAGGACCCCCACAGGACCACCACAGAGCAGGTATTATTTGGGTGGTGGATCATTCTCAGCACTGCAGTGACACTGACATGGTGGTGGTGTGTTAGTGTGTGTTGTGCTGGTATGAGTGGATCAGACACAGTAGCGCTGCTGGAGCTTTTAAACACCGTGTCCACTCACTGTCCACTCTATTATCCACTCCTACCAAGTTGGTCCACCTTGTAGATGTAAAGTCAGAGACGATCGCTCATCTTCTAGACCTTCATCAGTGGTCACAGGACACTGCCCACGGGGTGCTGTTGGCTGGATATTTTTTTGGTTGGTGGACTATTCTCAGTCCAGCAGTGACAGTGAGGTGTTTAAAAACTCCAGCAGCACTGCTGTGTCTGATCCACTCATACCAGCACAACACACACTAACACACCACCACCATGTCAGTGTCACTGCAGTGCTGAGAATGATCCACCACCTAAATAATATCTGCTCTGTGGGGGTCCTGTGGGGGTCCTGACCATTGAAGAACAGGATGAAAGAGTCAGTAATTGTAGAACTACAAAGTGCTCCTATAGGGAGCACTTTGAACGCAGTTCCCCACATTTGGAGAAGCATCTTCTTGATCATGGTCTCACCCCTGCCCGGTTTCCTACCACAAGTACAAAGTCGTGCAGTCAGAACATTTGGAGGTGTGTGTGTGTGTGTGTGTGTTTGTCCTGTGATGAACTGGCGACCTGTCCGGAATGTTTCCTGGCTTTCACCCAGTGAATCAGACCCACCACCAGGACCCTGATCAGGATAAAGCGGTGGTTAAACAGACAATGAATGAGTTATGGATGTTACGTAAATAAATGCACTCTTATATAAAGTGAATCTCATTTCTTTTCCTTTTCCTACTAAGCTGATAAACAAGCCTCTCATACAGGAGGGGAGGCGTGAAGCTGAGCGAGAGAGCTAATGTCATTATCTCAACACCAAGATGGAGCTGGGATTAGTGGCTAATGTAAATGAGATATGAGAAAGGCCCCGCATTAACAGCAGCCTTTCTTCGGCGGGATGGCTCCGGCAAATAGAGCGAGATAAGGAAATCCCTGTAATTACACGGAGACACGTTGGTCAATTCAGCACTATAAGTACCTGCGCTCTTCAGCCCGGGCGAGGGAGGGGCGGGGAAGAAGGGGAGCAGGAAGTGTTATCCTTAGCAATATTAAGTGATTCTGCACAATCAATAGAAATACATCGAGCTGAATGTAAAGATGAGCGCCCGGACGCCGGCGTCTTTTGTGCCCCGCTATCTCTCCATCATTTTTTGGTAATATCATTTCTGAATTAAATTTTATGGCTCATTACTTTCCAGGGCAGACAGTCCGTAAGCGGAATCTAAAGCTAAGGCTTTGTGCCGCGCCGGCGCTGTTAAGATGTTATTTATTTCTAATTGTCTGATAATCTCACGGCTCCCGGATTTGGTTTTTACATACGAGTAGTCAATCACAATTTGGTAAAAGATGAACAATTACGTCTTAATACGACGACCGTTTCGTAATGAGCATTAAAAGTGTCGGATAATGATCGTTACCATTGCAGTGACACCAGCAGATTACAATTACAATCACGCTACATGTATTACTGATCAAATAGCGCTCGGGGGGCGCAGCGGTATAGTACGCTAGCTCACTACTGAAGATCTGAGGTTCCAGGGTTCGAATCTCAGTGGTGGTAACGGCCAAGCGTGCATCTGCATGGTCAAGATTGGCTGATATCTGTGGTGGGATGGTCGGAACAGCCCAGCCACTGGGAAACACACTTAGTGCAGTCAGTGCGCTCTTAGTGCAGGTCCCAAGCCCAGATAAGAATATGAGGGTTGTGCCAGAAAGTGCATCATACAAATCCGTGGGTACAGTTTACAAATCCGAGGGTACAGTTTATAAATCTGTGGGTACAGTTTACTAATCTGTGGGTACAGTTTACAAATCCGAGGGTACAGTTTACAAATCCGTGGGTACAGTTTATAAATCCGTGGGTACAGTTTACAAATCCGAGGGTACAGTTTACAAATCTGTGGGTACAGTTTACAAATCTGTGGGTACAGTTTACAAATCCGAGGGTACAGTTTACAAATCTGTGGGTACAGTTTACAAATCCGAGGGTACAGTTTACAAATCTGTGGGTACAGTTTATAAATCCGTGGGTACAGTTTACAAATCCGAGGGTACAGTTTACAAATCTGTGGGTACAGTTTACAAATCCGAGGGTACAGTTTACAAATCTGTGGGTACAGTTTACAAATCCGAGGGTACAGTTTACAAATCTGTGGGTACAGTTTACAAATCCGAGGGTACAGTTTACAAATCTGTGGGTACAGTTTATAAATCCGTGGGTACAGTTTACTAATCTGTGGGTACAGTTTACTAATCTGTGGGTACAGTTTATAAATCTGTGGGTACAGTTTACAAATCTGTGGGTACAGTTTACAAATCCGAGGGTACAGTTTATAAATCTGTGGGTACAGTTTACTAATCTGTGGGTACAGTTTACTAATCTGTGGGTACAGTTTACTAATCTGTGGGTACAGTTTATAAATCTGTGGGTACAGTTTACAAATCTGTGGGTACAGTTTACAAATCCGAGGGTACAGTTTATAAATCTGTGGGTACAGTTTACTAATCTGTGGGTACAGTTTATAAATCTGTGGGTACATTTTATAAATCCGTGGGTACATTTTATGAATTCGTGGGTACAGTTTACTAATCTGTGGGTACAGATTTTGCTCTTCATATATTTTTTCTCATTAGTGCCCCCTAAGGGGCTCCATAAATAACAGTAAATAAAATGTACATAATAAACTGTATATTTGTGGGTTTTCTAACCCTTACCTGTGATGTTGGTGTTGGTGGCAGCAGGATGCAGTTGGTACTAAATGGGTGGCTACACTATATAATGGCCTCTGGCCCCTGCACTCCTACCGCACCATGATTTTAAGCCATCGAGGGCTCAGTCCGTTCCAGCTTCACTTACTGGATCAGGCTGGTCAGTCATCCAGACAGAACATCAAGCAGTAAAGTTTCATTCTCTCCTCAGAGAGAACTTCAGTGAACAGGAGAGTCGTGTGAATCCCTTAAAGATTCATTTTCTCTCAGGTCCCTCTTATGGATTTCAAATTGAACTCATTCTGTGGGTAAGATGACCTTTTGTGGATCCAGTTCAGCTCAAGCGAGTGGAGTGAATGATTGTAACGGGACTCTATTAGGATGACCGTTCGTGTCTGAGCCGCTCAGCAGTGGCTTTCATATTCAGCCTCAGAAAGGCTTTTAAAAAGATCTTAGCAGGACGCCGGGATCAAGAGAAACGAAGCCCTGAGTTCTTCATTACAGATGAATCAGTGATAAAACATGTCGTGTTCCAGAGAATCAGTTCTGGTATCCTGGTTCGGCCTCTCGTGTCGTGTAGAACCAAAACTTAGAGTTCAAAAGAAAGTTTAAAAACAATTCGGAATTTTAAACTGTCTAGAATTCTGTATTAATTTTAATAAAATAAAATGTGGTCTGATCTTAAGGCAAGGCAAGGCAAGGCAAGGCAAGTTTATTTGTATAGCACCTTTCATACACAGTGGCAATTCAAAGTGCTTTACATAAGGAAAAAAAATTAAAAGCATTAAAACATTCCTGAGATTTAAAACCTCAGAAAGACTTCTTGCAAACATTTAGTTACAATTAAGACAACATGAAATTCAAACAAGAGAGATAAAAAAAATTAAGAACATGAAAACTAAAAGAAAATATAGTAAAATATACACTACAATTTAGAAGAGCATGAAAAACTAAAAGAAATTATAACGAAGCCTGTAGTAGCTGGTGAACGTGCCCCGGGTTCCCAGCGAAACAGGTCTTACAGAGCTCAGAAAACAAGGCCATAAGTAGTGGGTCACCAATTAGGGCTGATCACCCGCAGCTGTGGCGATGACTATTTAAGCCAGCATCACACAGTGGCGGGTGTCGCACCTTTTGTTTGTTTCCTGTTGCCGGTGGTAGCTCGCCCACGCCGTTTTCGTAGCCTTAGGTGGTAGCCCTGGTGGCATAAGGCCATTCGGGCATGTAGAAACCGCAAGGTTTGAGGTATTGAGGTTTTTCTTTCGTCTTCATTGAAATAGGGTGGTGCGATGCCGCGCAGTCTTTGAACTGCCTATTGTTGTTTCGTTAGCCATTAGCTTAGCGGGTGCGCACCGGACCACTGTGTGGCGCTGGTGTTACCTTGCTGCAGTATCTCATATTGAACATTATATTTGGATTCGGTAACCGCTGGGTGGCGACTTTGTTAAGCGCTTGGCCGGTCTGCCACCAACCCCGGTTCGAATCCGCAAGTGGAGCTTCCTAACTGTGCTTGTCTCTTTTTCCCCTTTTTTAGATCGGAGTGCCCCTGTCACCGCGACCGTAAGCCGTGCGCTCCGCATCACTTCCCCGCCAGCCTACCGCTGTGCTGGGGTCAACGCTCAGCGGAGCTTGTAGCTTCCGCTGCCGATTTCAGTAGCGCTTTCTGCGCCCACGCGTAACTTCATTCCGTGCCTGGTTGGCGCGGTGTTTAAGTCCCCGGTTTTCACCCAAAAGACCGGGGTTCGTGTCCGCCTCTCTTTTAGTTTTCCTTATTGCTTTTTTTTTTCTGTCGGTTTCACCGGCAGCTTCCGTCGGAGGTTCCGATCGGTTTTTTAGTTTGGGTTTTTTGTTTTCCTGTTATATTTCTGTTTATTAAATAAAAAATAAAGATCTTTAATTTTTATTATCTCTGCGTTTGAGTCCTCCTTTCTCCCACGTGACAGAAAGGTGCGACCAGTAATGGACCCAGCAGAGCCCCGACCCTTCGCGGACGCTTTACGCCACCAAGGGCAGGCGTTGGGCAGACATGAGGTGGCCCTCAATGAGCTGGCTCAACGGGTAGCAGCACTTACCCGGCACCCGCCTACCTTGGAGCCCACTCCTAATCCCGTAGCCCAATCTGCGGAGCCTGTAGTCCGCGACACCCCTATCCCTCCCCCCGAAAGGTTTTCGGGGGACGCTAAGAGGTGTCGCGGCTTTCTCCTGCAGTGTGCGCTGGCGTTCGAGCTACAACCCTCTCGCTACCCTACTGAACGCTCTAAAGTCGCCTACATCGTCTCCTTGCTTTCCGGAAGAGCATTAGAATGGGCTACCGCCCTCTGGGAGCAGAACGCCCCCGAGTGCTCTTCCGAAAGTGCATTTAAGGAGGCTCTCAAGGAGACCTTCTTTCACCCTTTGGGGGGCCGTGAGGCAGGGCCACGCCTGCTCGACATAACCCAGGGTAATCGATCGGTAGCCGATTTTGTGGTAGAGTTCCGAACGCTAGCCGCAGAGTGCGGCTGGGACGAGGGGGCCCTTACAGCCATTTTTCACCGTGGCCTCGCAGGTAAAGTTAAGGATGAGCTAGCCACTAGGGATCCACCCACTACACTTAAGGCTTTTTACATGCTGGCAATCTCCATTGACACTCGCCTTCGCCAGCGTGCGCGCGAGCGGAACACCTGTCCTCAGTTTGTTCGCGCGCAAGCCACTCCCACTGCCCCTCCACCCGAACCAGAGCCCGAACCCATGCAGCTTGGATCGTCAAGACCCGATGCCCGCCCGGCATCGGGCTCGACCTTTCGATCTAGGCCTCCTTTAAACAACTAGGCCGCTCTCGTGCCAGGGACACGAGAGAGGGCCCAATTAACATCCCTACTCAGGGCCTGTTTCTTGCGGCCCAGTTGTCTTGGGGTTCGGGGGGCACAAGCCTTAGGGCATGTGTTGATTCGCAGGCGGTGGAGAGTTTTATAGATGTCGATCTGGTACACAGGCTGGGGATAGAGGTCCAACCGCTAACCAAGCCGGTCTCGGTCCATGCTGTGGATGGTCGAGCCGTAGCGGGCAGCCCGGTTACCCATCGGACGCAATGGTTAACGTTGCGCCTAGATGACCACGAGGAACGGATCACCTTTTTAGTGACTCACGTTCCTCACCTCCAGGTGGTCTTGGGTCACTCGTGGTTGCAAAGACACAACCCCCAGATCGACTGGGTCACCGGGTCAATCTTCATCTGGGGAACACGGTGCCAGGATTCGTGCCTGCTTCAGGCTGGCACGAGGCACACTCCGCCAGTACTCAGAATGGAGACCCCGGATCTGACCACAGTTCCTCCTGTGTACCATGATTTACGGGAGGTTTTTAGCAAGTCCCGGGCGCAGGACTTGCCCCCCCATAGACCGTTCGACTGCGCCATCAACTTGTTGCCTGGCTCTACTCCCCCTAGAGGGCGCCTTTTCTCGCTCTCCGGTCCAGAGAAGGTCGCTATGGAGGAGTATGTGCGTGAGGCCCTCAAACAGGGGTTCATCCGTCCTTCGTCCTCCCCAGCTGGGGCAGGGTTCTTTTTTGTAAGTAAGAAGGACGGCACCCTGCGCCCCTGTGTCGACTACCGCGGTCTAAATGCCTTAACGATCAAGGATCGATACCCGCTGCCGCTGATGGCCACGGCTTTCGAAGCCCTTCAGCGAGCATCTGTTTTTTCAAAGCTCGATCTTCGCAGCGCGTATAATTTGATCCGGATCAGGCAGGGGGATGAATGGAAGACTGCGTTCATTACGCCCACTGGCCACTATGAGTATCTGGTGATGCCATTTGGGTTAATGAATGCCCCCGCAGTCTTCCAGAGATTTATCAATGAGGTCTTGCGGGAGACTCTTGGTAAATTCGTCTATGTTTACTTAGACGACATTCTTATCTTTAGTCGGTCCATCGACGAACACATAGGGCATGTCCGACGAGTTCTCCAGCTCCTGCTCAACAATCATTTGTTTGTCAAGTTGGAGAAGTCCGTCTTTCACTCCCCCATGGTTTCATTCCTGGGGTTCGTGGTTTCCCAGGGCACCCTGCGCAAGGACACGGCTAAAGTATCTGCTGTGGAGAAGTGGCCAACTCCAGGTTCTTTACGCCAACTGCAAAGATTTTTGGGCTTTGCAAATTTTTTTCGGCGTTTTATTAAGAACTTCAGCTCTATCGCTGCTCCAATGACGGCCCTTACAGGTAAGGGCGCTTTCAAATGGTCGGTGCAGGCCCAACAAGCTTTTGATAAGCTCAAAGCTCTCTTAACAACTGCACCTGTCTTGCAGTTACCTGACCCAGAGGAATCCTTCGTGGTCGAAGTGGATGCCTCTGAGGTTGGAGTAGGGGCAGTGCTGTCCCAGAGAGTGGGGCCAGGGAAGAAGTTGCATCCGTGTGCCTTCTTCTCGCACCGCTTGACTCCAGCCGAGCGGAATTACCCGGTTGGAGACAAGGAACTCTTGGCCATTAAATTGGCATTAGAGGAGTGGCGACACTGGCTCGAGGGGGCCAAACATCCCTTTCTTGTTTGGACGGATCACAAGAATCTGTCGTTCATCCAACAAGTAAAGAGGATGAACTCTCGTCAGGCCCGGTGGTCCTTATTTTTCGGAAGGTTCCACTTTACACTGTCATACAGACCGGGATCCAAAAACATTAAACCGGATGCCCTGTCTAGACAGTGGGAGCCGACTAGGTCGGAGACCGGACCTGATCCCGTGATCCCCTCGACCCAGATAGCGGCCCCAGTCACCTGGGGCATTTCTAAGGTCATTCGGGACGCCCAAAGGGCCGAACCCGACCCCGATGGGGGACCTCCTGACAGACTGTACGTACCTTCATCCGTACGGCGTCAGGTTTTTGAATGGGCTCATGCTTCCCCGTTTGCGGCGCACCCAGGCGTGACTAAGTCCCTGGTTTTGTTGCGCCGAAGATTTTGGTGGCCGGGGATGGAGAATGAGGTACGTGATCTTGTTCGTACCTGCTCTGTGTGTGCTCTGAACAAGAGCCCCAGAGAACGCCCAAGGGGCCTTCTTCATCCGTTACCAATACCTGCTAGACCGTGGTCCCACATCTCCCTGGACTTTGTGACAGGCTTGCCAAAGTCCAGAGGGTTCACGGCTGTATTGGTAATTGTCGACCGATTCACCAAGTCTTGCCTCTTTGTTCCGCTGCCCAAGCTGCCATCCGCCATGGGTACCGCGCAAATCATTCTGCAACATGTGGTGAGAGCGCATGGGGTCCCATCAGACATTGTGTCAGATCGGGGCCCGCAGTTTGTAAGCCAGTGCTGGCGGGCCTTTTGCCAACTTATTGGCGCTACGGTCAGCTTATCCTCCGGGTATCACCCGGAGTCCAACGGGCAGTCGGAGAGGCTGATCCAGGATCTGAGCAAGATGCTCAGGTGCCTGACGGCAGGGAATCCGACCACGTGGTCGGATAAGCTGATGTGGGCAGAGTTTGCTCACAATACCCTGCATCATTCGGCGATTGGTATGTCACCGTTTGAAGCTCAGTTCGGGTACCCTCCGCCGCTCTTTCCTGAGCAGGAGCAGCAGGTAGCGGTCCCGTCTGTACAGCTTCATGTCCGCCGCTGCCGCGCCGCCTGGCGGAAAGCTAGGCAGGCCCTTGTAGCCACCCAGCGCTCTATGAAGCGCAAGGCTGACCGCAGGCGGCAGCCGGCTCTTACCTTCCGGCCTGGCCAAAGAGTACTTGTCTCGACGAGGGATCTCCCCGTTCGAGGTGCCCCACACAAGTTGGCACCCAAGTACATTGGTCCATTCAAGGTGGTAAAGCGGATAAACCCGGTGACGTATAGGTTGGAGCTTCCTCCCCACATGAAAGTGCATCCAACCTTCCATGTCTCCCATCTCCGACCATTTATGTGCGGGGGAGTCTTACCCCCTCCCAAACCCCCCGCCCCTCGTATCATCCAGGGTGCCCCTGCCTTCACGGTTCGCCGACTGCTGGATAGCAGGAAGGTTCAGGGTAGCACCCAATACCTGGTGGATTGGGAGGGTTACGGCCCTGAGGAACGTTCATGGGTACCGGCTCGCCAGATCCTGGACCCGGAACTGATCCGCGAGTTCCGACGGAACCGAGCTGCGGGTCTTGGGACCTCAGGAGCTGTCCCTAGAGGAGGGGGTTCTATAACGAAGCCTGTAGTAGCTGGTGAACGTGCCCCGGGTTCCCAGCGAAACAGGTCTTACAGAGCTCAGAAAACAAGGCCATAAGTAGTGGGTCACCAATTAGGGCTGATCACCCGCAGCTGTGGCGATGACTATTTAAGCCAGCATCACACAGTGGCGGGTGTCGCACCTTTTGTTTGTTTCCTGTTGCCGGTGGTAGCTCGCCCACGCCGTTTTCGTAGCCTTAGGTGGTAGCCCTGGTGGCATAAGGCCATTCGGGCATGTAGAAACCGCAAGGTTTGAGGTATTGAGGTTTTTCTTTCGTCTTCATTGAAATAGGGTGGTGCGATGCCGCGCAGTCTTTGAACTGCCTATTGTTGTTTCGTTAGCCATTAGCTTAGCGGGTGCGCACCGGACCACTGTGTGGCGCTGGTGTTACCTTGCTGCAGTATCTCATATTGAACATTATATTTGGATTCGGTAACCGCTGGGTGGCGACTTTGTTAAGCGCTTGGCCGGTCTGCCACCAACCCCGGTTCGAATCCGCAAGTGGAGCTTCCTAACTGTGCTTGTCTCTTTTTCCCCTTTTTTAGATCGGAGTGCCCCTGTCACCGCGACCGTAAGCCGTGCGCTCCGCATCACTTCCCCGCCAGCCTACCGCTGTGCTGGGGTCAACGCTCAGCGGAGCTTGTAGCTTCCGCTGCCGATTTCAGTAGCGCTTTCTGCGCCCACGCGTAACTTCATTCCGTGCCTGGTTGGCGCGGTGTTTAAGTCCCCGGTTTTCACCCAAAAGACCGGGGTTCGTGTCCGCCTCTCTTTTAGTTTTCCTTATTGCTTTTTTTTTTCTGTCGGTTTCACCGGCAGCTTCCGTCGGAGGTTCCGATCGGTTTTTTAGTTTGGGTTTTTTGTTTTCCTGTTATATTTCTGTTTATTAAATAAAAAATAAAGATCTTTAATTTTTATTATCTCTGCGTTTGAGTCCTCCTTTCTCCCACGTGACAGAAATATGGTAAAATGAGGGTAATAGCAAAAATTTCGAGCTTAATCATAGGCACAAGAAAAAAGCCTCAACATACTCATCTTAATTTGACATTTTCGGCATTTAGGAGAGGCTTTTATCCAAAGTGACTTACAAAACAAAGTCTAAGCAATTGAGGGTTAAGGGCCTTGCTCAAGGGCCCAACAGTGGCATCCTGGCTGTGGCAGGATTTGAACCGGCAACCTTCTGCTTAGTAGTCCAGTACCTTAAACACTAGGCTACAACTGCCTATCTTAATAATGATGATAAACTCATCGAGCCTTCAATTATTTTATATAATTTTTCTATTTTATCCTTTATTATCTTTTATTTTTCCTATCGTATAGTCTCTACATTTCACTGTCCTCTCGTACCAGCTACAATCAGAATCAGAATCAGAATCAGAATACATTATTGATCCCAGAGGGAAATTGCAGGTTGATGTTTCAAGTTAATGTTTCAAGTTGATGTTTCATTTATATATTGTCTGTTTTACCATCGCTTTATCCTGGTCAGGGTCACGATGGGTACAATTTACCTGGCAAAACACCCTGGGCATGTCACCAGTCCATCACAGGGCAAACACACACACACACACACACAATCTGTGTTTGGACTGTGGGAGGAAGCCGGAGCATGCAAAGGAAACCCACACGGACACAGGGGGGGTATTGTTTATCATTATTATTATTATTATTATTATTATTATTAATAACTGAAAACTGAAAGAAAATCATTTATTAAATAAAAGGATTTAAATATATTTTCTCCAATTTGAACTATATATGACTTTTATATTGTGTTTAATAAGACAAGAATAGTCTGTGTTTCATTAACATGGACAGAAATCAGAATATGATTCTTATAAAACCCTAAAAATAAAAGAATTAATGAATATAAATAATTTATATATACGCACAGGTAATTCTGAAGGGTTTAAACATGTTGTAGGACAGTAAAATCATTATTTATTAATTAATACCCAGAGTCTGAGACATTACAGAGAACAACTTGATTCTTCTGATCGTTTTTAAGTCATTTTATAATAAAATCCTTGTGTATCGATCGTCATGTGCAGCTCATTTGCAATCCCCGAACACGACTACAAAACGCTTTCCACTTTCTGGTGGCCGCGCGGGTCCTTGGCTGTCACAAGGTCAAAGGGAAGAGTTTTAATTGCTGTGGGCTGCTACGTGCTTTCATGAGCTGCGCCATGATAAATTGCTCATTGGTTGAAAAGCTAGTCTATATAAACAAGCTTATCTCTTCTGCTCGGTAATGAAAAATGAGTTGTGAGTATCATTGTTAATCACAGTAATTGTTAATGTTAAGAGGGCCGCATTTGCAAGTCTCCTCATTATTGATTCCATTTTTTTTTTTCCTGCTGACGCTCGACGCTTCTTTATCGGTCATACAATTTTACTGATTAGCTATTTTTAGTCTGTTTCTCCAACAACACAGAGAAATATAAGGGATTACATGCCATGCTGCAGCAGCTATCGTTTTAGGGGGGTTAAATATGTGATTTTTTTCTCCTTCAGCAGCAGATTAGTGCCCACCAGCAAACACCACCATCACCAGCTACTTCACCAACAGGAAATACTCTTTAATGGTCTCACCAAGAAAATAATGTTTAAATAATTATTTCTTTGCATTTCTTAGTTTCTTTGCACGGTGGGTACAATTTACCTGGCAAAACACCCTGGGCAGGTAACCAGTCCATCACAGGGCAAACACACACACACACACACACACACACACACACAGAGGACAATTACATTTTACATTTACATTTTTGGCATTTAGCGGACGCTTTTATAAAAGCGACTTACAGTACTGTGACAGGATATATCGTCTAAGCAATTGAGGGTTACGCGCCTTGCTCAAGGGTCCAACAGTGGCAACCTGGCAGTGGTAGGGCTTGAACCAGCATCCTTTCGATTACTGGTCCAGCGCAATTTTACTATCTCCAGTTAGCCTGACTGCATGTGTTTGGACTGTGGGAGGAAACCGGAACACCTGGAGGAAACCCACATGGGTAAGAGGAGAACATACAAATTCCACACAGATTAAACCCAGGGCCTTCTTGCTGTGAGGTGACAGTGCCACGCAAACGACTCTGGAATTATTATTGTTATGAGTTATGAGTCAACAGGAAATACTCTTTAACCCTTTAATGGTCTCACCAAGAAAATACTGTTTACAAATTATTTCTTTGCATTTCTTAAGTTTCTTGGGACTATACCAACAGCAAACAGTTAATATTTGTTACTAGTGCACACGGTATTTATTTAATGTGCCTTTAACAAACAGTTGAGATGATCACAAACATTATTCAGCTTTTCATGGATGACGTATAGGTTAGAAATAAGGAATATCTCACATCCTCAACGATTAAACCATCAAACAAACTACACCGTTTCCCGTTTAGCCACAGACGTCCTCTTCAAAATCCAGCAGGGCTTTGTAATAAGCGATCTTTGGTTTTTAATCATCTAAAAACGTGACGGAACTTTAACCGAAAATCTCAACCAAACTCTGCGTCAATTCTAATCAGTCCATCGCGTTTGATTGACATCCACATCTTCCAGTTGTAGATACTTTGGACGACACGCCGTAAAGCGAGACGTGTCACGTGAACGACAGCTCGAATGTGAGTGAAACCAAAAATGCTGCTAAATGTTCTGTGTGTAAAAGTGAAAATAAAAACAGCAGTTTTGTATAAGTGTGATGTTGTTTATTCCTTAAGTATATCTGTTTCACACTCTGAGCATCGTTATTTAGATAGCTAGTTTACCCATGGTGCATTGAGACGTGTATTATTACTGTTTAGTTGTTTGAGGGGAGAAATGACGGTATCGGATTGGTATCGGTATCGGCAGATACTCAATTTGCAGGTATTGGACATAAAAAGTAGTATCGAGCCAGCCAGAGTTAGAAAAGCTGTTTTCTTAAAACCACAGTGTCGTCTACCAATATTTTTGAGTTTAAGACACGTCAACCAAGCAGTCGATACGACCCAAGCAAGATTATTTAAATACAGCTTATTGTTACCCAGGCATTTAGACTCAAAGTAAGACCATATAAGGGTTAATCACAACATTATTTATATTATCTAAATATAACAACATTGAACATCATTAAGGGCGGCACGGTGGCTCGGTGGGTTGCACTGTCACCTCACAGCGAGAAGGTCCTGGGTTCGATCCCCAGGCGGGGCGGTCCGGGTCCTTTCTGTGTGGAGTTTGCATGTTCTCCCCGTGTCTGCGTGGGTTTCCTCCGGGAGCTCCGGTTTCCTCCCACAGTCCAAAAACATGCAGTCAGCTTAATTGGAGACACTGAATTGCCCTATAGGTGAATGTGTGTGTGTATGTGTGTGTGTATGTGTGTGTGTCTGCCCTGCGATGGACTGGCGCCCCGTCCTGGGTGTTACTGTGTGCCTTGCGCCCATTGAAAAGCTGGAATAGGCTCCAGCACCCCCCACGACCCTGATTGGATAAGCGGTTAAGAAAGTGAGTGAGAGTGAGTGAACATTATTAAAAATAATCTCTGCATGGTTGTAGTAGCTGAGGCTGATGTGGTCTATCTAAGCCCTGTACCTAAATTATATAGTCAAAAGTATGTGCACACCTGATCATGAGCTTGTTGGACATCCAACAACCACAAGAACGCTCTTCACAAAAACATAATGATTAGGATTTATTTCACTTTATAGATTTCTAAACGATTTGCTCGTTGGTCGGCATGGTGGCGCGAGAAGGGTCTGGGTTCGAATCCTTCCTGTATGGAGTCTACATGTAGATCACACATGCAGATTCAACTCAATGACGTGCACATTCATCAGATGAAGGAATGAAATATATTAGACCTGAATCTTGGTGCTGTCACAGCACGGTGGATAAACTGCATAAAATATTAAGGATAAATAATGTCTCGTCATATTGGCTTTAAACGCTATTGAATATTTAATTCTAAATCAGCAAATACAAATACAATATATATACAGTACAGGCCAAAAGTTTGGACACACCAGCCAAAAGTTTGGACACACCTTCTCTTCAATGTTTTTTCTTGATTATTTTTATTTTCTACATTGTAGATTAATACTGAAGACATCCAAACTATGAAGAATTATGTAGTGAACCAAAAAGTGTTAAACAAACCAGAATATGTTTTATATTTTACCAACTCTACCTCTGCACAACCCAACTGATGGTCTCAAACACATTAAAAAAGCAACAAATTCCAAAAATTCACTCTAGACAAGGCACAAACATTCATTGAAAACCATTCCAGGTGGAAACCTAATAAAGCTGGTTGAGAAAATTTCAAAGAGTGTGCAAATCTGTCATTAAAGCAAAAGATAGCTACTTTGAAGAATCTAAAATATAAAACATATTCTGGTTTGTTTAACACTTTTTTGTTTACTACATAATTCCATATGTGTTCCTTCATAGTTTGGATGTCTTTAGTATTAATCTACAATGTAGAAAATTAAAAAAAAATCAAGAAAAACCACAGGAATGAGAAGGTGTGTCCAAACTTTTGGCCTGTACTGTATATATATATATATATATAAAATACAAATCATTTATTAAACTAGTATTATCAGTTTAAACAGCAGCACTAAAACATTTAGCTAGAAAAAATATTTCACACAGAACTCACTGGCTGGTGGATCTGACCTGAGCGGTGCCAGCTCTGTGCTTATGGGACTGACTGTTGACCTGAAATGTAAAGGTTTAACAAGGAACGGTACAGGAGATCGTTTGTACCACAACAATTACACTGTTTAACTCGTTTTCACTGTGCCTGGACATCACAGTACACTGATCCACTATCTGGACTATGAGGACTTATTGAGCACGATTTACCACATACATGCACATCTGATAATATTTCTGCACATGACACTTTCAGAATAGTTTATTACATATTACATTTCTTTATTCTATTTATACACTTTACATAAGTCTATTTCGTGACCTTTATTGATTTGGCACAGTTTTTACGCCGGATGCCCTTCCTGACACGACCCTCCCTATTTATCCGGGCTTGGGACCGGCACTACAATGTACTGGTTTATGCACTCTAGCGACCGGGTACCTGTAGGACAATTCAGTGTGTTCAGTTAGCCTGGCTGCATGTTTTTGGACTGTGGGAGGAAACCCACACGGACACGGGGAGAACATGCAAACTCAACACAGAAAGGACCCGGACCGCCCCACCTGGGGATCGAACCCAGGACCTTCTTGCTGTGAGGCGACAGTGCTGCCCGTACACTTTACATAGTATTGTGCAGTAATACTTACGTACCTCAATGCTTGTTTTATTTTAACGTACCTTGAGCTTCTGTAATACCTGACTTGGCATGGTGGGTAGCACTGGCACCTCACAGCAAGAGGGTCCTGGGTTCGATCCCCAGGTGGGGCGGTCCAGGTCCTTTCTGTGCGAAGTTTGCATGTTCTCCACGTGTCTGCATGGGTTTTCCACAGTGAACTGGAGATACAAAATTGTCCATGACTGTGTTAAAGACTTCCCCTCAACCAGTAACTACCGTTCCTGTCAGGAATGTAACCAAAAGTGTGTGAAACATGATGATAAAATCCTAATAAATAAAATTAAACAATAATAAAGTGATCTAAAGTGTCTATCCAGACCCTTGGTCATGGCTTTTTAGCATCAGATCAGTTGTTTAATCGTGTTCTGTCTCAACTGTAAGTCACCCAAACGCTGGCACTAAAGTCGCTCTAATATTTTGACGTTTCCTGTAGTGAGAATCATAACAGCGCTGGTCATTAATTAGCTGAGTAACAGTTAAAACAAGCGTTGGGCCGAACCACAGCTGCTGCTCTGATGTTGGGCGATGCCAAGTAATTAACCTTTCTTCTGCATTGGGATTTGCTACAAGATCATCGCCATGTTGATGAAATAATTATTATAAATTCTGTCTCTCTGTTGGCTTGACATTGTTAATTACTTGTCAGTGATCAGCCACCGCTGGTTGCGCTTCTGTTAACCGCTCCGACGCAGACGGGCAGAAACGTTCCATCCGAGCTCTGCTGACACCGAGTCGGTCGCACTCGGTGTGACAGAGGCGCCGGCACTCATAATTAATTATCTTCTCAGCCGAGATTTGCTCCAGATCACAGACTCTCCCCCATCTAATGAGATGGCTTCTCCAATTATCTCGAGCAGGGAGGCAACGCGCGCTTGTCAATAAATCAGCCAAAGCGACGGTGGCTCATTGAGGCTAAATTTTAGAAATTATCCTATTTACAGAGACGCCAATAAGGCATATTATTCTGTTGAATACTCTTAAACACTTGCAGTCATGTTTCACCCTCAGAGGAAATTGGTTTAAGACGTTTAGGAGCAATTTCTGTTTGTAGGCAGAGAAAACGAGGGCCAGTTAAGAGGACATTTAGCTGATTAAGACTTGTGCCAGACCTTTAGCAAACAGCCTACAGACTAAAGAGCATCCTGTAGTGGTTAAGGTACTGGACTAGTAATCCAAAGGTCGCTGGTTCAAGCCCCACCACTGCCAGGTTGCCACTGTTGGGCCCTTGCAGCAAGGCACCTAACACTTAATTGCTTAGACCAGTGGTTCTCAAACTTTTTAGACCAAGTACCACCCATTATCAAACCAAAACTTTCAAGTACCACCTATGTTTCTCATCACAGAACCACATATGGCACACATTAATTAGGGAAGGGAATTAATCCCTTCTTGAAGGGAGCCGGATCTTTTGGCTCGGTTCCTTTTAAAGAGCCGTTCAAAGAAATGGCTCTTCGTTCTTCGGGAGGCGCTACTGGGTAAACTATTAGACACCCCCGATATTAATATCAATTGCATCGCAATTGCATCGCATTAAGTTTCAGAACAATCCTCTCTTGTGCAGAGATGCGACTGTTTGTTTCTGCTTTAAAACATAAGCGCCATGAAATAATCAGATTTAACACAATTAAACAAGTTTATAGTTTATTTCTCAATTATTTGCCATTATACTACTAGCTCTCTCTCTCTCTCTCTCTCTCTCTCTCTCTCTCTCTCTCTCTCTCTGTGTGTGTGTGTGTGTGTGTGTCTCGCTCTCCGTGATACTGAAAGTGATTTCGGATTTGAATATCGACAATAAACAGCTCTTATTACAATTTACGATTAATTCCCTCTACTGATGTGAAGCTGAATGGGTGGATTACAGTCTAGAACTGCGCAGAAATAAAAGACTCGGTTCCTTTCGTTCATTTCAAAGATCCGTTCAATAGAATCGGATCGTTCACGAACGACTCATCACCAGTATATCTGCAGTTACCACTGACCATTTCAGTGAGTGCGCGTGTTTAGCGGAGCAGCCTCGTGATGTCAGGAACGAGATCAGTGAGATTCAAACTCAGATCTGCTCTGATAAAAGCGAGAGAGCTACTGATAACTTTACTGATAACTTTACTGATAACTTTTCTGAAATTTCGAGATGGAAACCGCGAACGTGAAGTATAGACGTAATGAAGTACGGTGGCTGCGTAGCCCCGAATATTTTTAAAAACACATTCGTTTTAATTAAACTGATTTTATTTGAAACAGATTTTATTAATAATTTCCACATTTTGTTTCATTTTTTATTTTATTTATAATTATTAAATTATTTATTTTTTCGGTGCATGTAATTACTTTTCCGAGATTATCTGGCGTACCACCTCGTGCTGCTTCACGTACCACCAGTGGTACGCGTACCACAGTTTGAGAACCACTGGCTTAGACAGTATACTGTCACAGTACTGTAAGTCGCTTTGGATAAAAGCATCCGCTACATGCTGTAAATGTAAATATACCAGACTCTTTGACTTACAGTTATATGACTGAACACAGTTGGAGTAATTAAGGATTAAGGGCCGCCCCGGTCCTGGACTGCTTTGCTTGGAGGGGGGGCAATGCCCACCCCAGCGCCGGCCCTGCTTGTGTTACTTTAGTTTCTATCCTAAGCCGGATTCAAACCTAGGGCGGAAAAATATGCACAAACAGCGGAGTAATAAACAGGTTGTTATGCTGATATGCCTGCACACACACCGAGTTACTGAGACTAACAGTGAACACTGCCTAAAATAATAACCAAATGCTTTCTAATTCACACGGTAGGGGCAGAAACCGCTCGCCCCGTTACAGGTTCAGAGATCATTAAAAAAATAGCCTTTGCTTGCGTTGTGGTTGGAGGGTCAGTGAAAAAATCTGGGGGGCCAATGCACCGGCCCTGGTTAAGGGCTTTGCTCAGGGGCTCAACGGCCAAGCACAACTTGGACTTGAACTGCCAGCATTCTGATTACATTAAAAAAGTCCCGAATCTGACCCGCTGAGCTACCACTGCCCCTTAACAAAAAGCTATTACCTGGTAATGATGATGATTTTATATATAGGCTCGGTTTAGGACGTGTGATCTATACTATTAGGACAGATCCAGCTAAACTTCCCGTCGCTTCAGTACCAGGCTGGTAAATTATTTGGTTGGAGACGGAGGAATATACATCCACATGACAGAAAACGGTGTTTGTGAAATGTCCTGATCAGAGCTGTGTGTATGCTACATTTACTCTCGGCTCCTCTCATCTTTTTCATCATGAGAGACATTTCTCAATTCAGCAATTTCCTGCTCACTGAGACAGTCGGGGTGGATCTACATATCTGTGGCTGCACACACATTTATTCTCTTTTTCCTTATTTCTACCAAAGTGTGTGTGTGTGTGTGGCAGAGCGGGTCACCATTCAGCCGAAGGAGCAACATTAAGGTGACGAATTTTTACATTACACCGACCAGGCATAACATAATGACCACCTTCCTAATATTGTGTTGGTCCCCCTTTTGCTGCCCCATATGCATCAAACTGTGATGCTCCGTGTATTCTGACACCTTTCTATCAGAACCAGTATGAACTTCTTCAGCAGTTTGACCCCTGCAGACCGGGAACACCCCACATGAGCTGCAGTTTTGGAGACGCTCAGACCCAGTCGTCTAGCCATCACAATTTGGCCCTCAGATCCTCACGCTCACCCATTTTTCCTGCTTCTAACATCAACTCTGAGGATAAAATGTTCACTTGTTGCCTAATATATCACTGGTTGTCACTGGTCATAATGTTATGCCTAGTCATTCTGAGCTTGCGGTGGGTTCGACTGAAGGCAGAAATACAACCTAGACGTGGGTGCATTTCTTCACACAGGATCTGAGAGAAGAACACACAGTACATGTTCTGAGAAGGTGGTGGGGACCAGATTACCCAAAAAACCCAAATCAACCAGAGGCAAGGTTAGAACCCAGCTCTTCAGGACTCCAGCTTTCCACTCACCAGTTATCGACAGAATGTAAACAGTTTCACACCTGAAGTGTGTGAGTATTGAAAGGACGTGAAGCGAAGCGCCCGGAGCGTCACGATTATTTGAAAGAGCTCAGGAAAGGACTCGGGATCTACCTGCATGATTTTAATTAAAGATAAGTTCCTTTTTTTGTCTAAGTCCATGCTTAGGTTACTAATCTGAATTCAATACGTCCATATGTTGCACATGGGGGCTAATGTGCGAACAGGGAAAATATTGAAACCCGTTGCATTTAATTTGGCTCTGATCAATTCGGATTGACTGCACTTAACATGCAAATGCCTCTCAGGTCAAATCTGCCCTTTAGTCCAGTTGGGATGTGGTTCCAGAACTCAACAGTATGAGCAAGGTCTCACTGAGAAATGCCCTGACAGGCCGGCAGTTTGGGAAATGGGGGCTGCTGAGGTTTCAGCCACTCTGAGACTATGGGTTATTAGAGGAGTAAGAATAAAACAATATTATTTACATTCAATTTAAACTGATATTTAAAAAAGAATTCCATAAGAAGCACTTTTTCCTTTGCTGTATCAGTGTAGAGATCGATTGGAAGAGAGCAAATGTGTCCCAAATATTATTAACTAAACAGCATAATCAGTAATTTCTTTATTTTTATACATATATTTATATTTACATTTTCGGCATTTAGCAGACGCCTTTAATCTAAAGCGACTTACATTAAAGTGACAGTATACAGTCTGAGCAAATGACACTTAAGGGCCTTGCTCAAGGGCCCAACAGCGGCAACCTGCCAGTGGTGGGGATTAAACCAGCAACCTTCTGATTACTAGTCTAGTACCTTAACCCCTACAACTCCCCATATACCATATACCCATATCTATCAATCTAGTAATATCCACTTACCTCGATCCTGACCAAAGCAAGCTGCACCTAACACCTAGTGTCCCTTGTACAGTTGCCAACCGCTTCTATTCACCTGCCAGGGAGTCATGCACTGCTCTCCATTAGTCATTAGTTCCATGCAGGTGCTTACTCAGCCAACAGAGGCCAAATTGTCACAGTAATAACAAACCCTTTTCAACCCTCTCTCCCAACAGACACAGCCAGTCGTGTTTGTGTAGATTGAGACACAGCCGTCCAGCTCACTGGTGGGATAGTGCTTCCTGTTCGGCCGCCACTGACTGTCTTCATATGTGCAAGAGCTTTCTGTAGAAGGTAAATTTCGTGCCCATAGATCAGACCGAGTGAATCTGTAAGTGTGTCTTGCACCACGATATTTCAGCTTCATTTGCAGGGTGCATTTCTGTCATCAGTCCTGTGGGTTTTGGTGGTACAGGACCCATCACACATCCGACATCTTAATAGAGATCCGGGATCGGTATCGGGTCCGATACTGATGTCATATACAGATCGGTTATCTGAAGGACGGGCCGATCTACTTACCGATCCAAATTGAGTCCGCATCTTGTGCTGGACCATAAACCCGCCGTAACTTAACAAATTGTAACGTGAGATCCAAGTTCCATTACACATCTTACCATAAACCCGTGACAACTTCAGTCAGTATGGAAATATTTTAGTCTGGAAACGCAGAAAAGCAAAACAGCTACCTGCAATGTGTGCAAAGCTAGCGTGTCAAGGGGTGGAAGTAAGGTTTCGTCATATAACACGACTAATTTAATCAAACACCTGCAGAAGTTTAACATTAAAGAGTACCAGGAGTTAAAGTATCGGTATCAGTATCGGCAGTTGTGTATCGGAATCGGATCGGAACTGAAAAACTGTGGATCGACCCATCACTACATCTAATGCCCGGTTCACACTACACGATTCTTGCCCTCATTTCCGCTTGCTGACTGGTCGGCGCTAGATTTGGCGGCTCGGGAGCAACTCGGCGTTTGCTCACCGATCAAAACTCGGCTCTCGACTTCTCGACAACTCGATCTGAGACGAGAGATATCTAGCATGTCAAATATCTGGATCTCAGTTGCCCGACTGGCAATGAGTGCTGTGTCGAACAGCCAATGAGAACGCAAGATACGGTGTGAGAGGAAACGCAGGGGAGGAGTGTAAACAGGTGGGACAGGGGCGTAATATAGTTTATATCAGAATACATCAGCACACACACGAGTTTTACAGTATTTCTGACCTGATCGTTCTCTACAAAACACCCACGCTGCATTGCAAACAATATTTATTAACCTCCAACTCACTATAGAACAATCCATGCTGTTCACGTTGCCAAATCCACTCAGATTCATTTATTTATCCTCTTTGATTTTACGCTGCACATCAGCACACAAACTTTGATCGCTCGCTACTTGTTGACGTGCATTTTTGGACGCGGTATCGTTAAACCCCTCGTCACTTCTCACGCTTGTTTTCGTGACAAACGTAGTTTGTGAGACCAGAGAAGCTCGCCTGCGATTCCAGTCGGTGATAGATGGTGCAGTGTGTGACCCCCCATCACCGATCAGTCGTGTAGTGTGAAATACACACCGACCTGAAAGACTCCCGATTACTAGAGATCCAGTCGTGTAGTGTGAAGAGTACAGTACAGCGACCCGACGACTCGGAAAGTCGTGTAGTGTGACCTTGGCATTAAAGAATGAAAATATGTTCACAATCACATGAAAGAGTATAAAACAACAGCATAATATTAGAAAACCTGAAAGGATTCGCTAAAAGCAGCAGAATCGATACGAGCGCTGCATCCATGCTGTCTTCTTGATATTTTTCCAATTACACATTTCCACACCGGCGCTCTGTAAAGCTGTTTGTTAGGTTTCTAATAGATGAACACTCAGCAGTGTCTGATCAGGAGTGACTGGAACAATTGCTGAGTTTACAAGCTAAGCATTCTTAAATTGATTTGTTAAACACCATTCCTAAAGACACTTTGCAGAGTGTTTGCTCGCCGGTGGAGCGCGGGCGCCAGGACGGTGGTAATTACAGCCTGTATCTGTGGATAATTTCATAACGCGGCCGACTATTCTCACTGTATTCAGAGGTGGCAGCGCTCACAGCGTCCCACTGAGACACATTAAGGAAGTTTCACATCTTTAATATGTAATCAAACAAAAGAAGGTGTGGATAATACTAATAACAGCAACGAAAAACACATCGTATTCAGGTTCAGGGAGAAAATGTGATCATCACGCTCCAGCAGGTCGCCTCCCGGGGAGAGCAAATAGGATGAGAGATAAAAATACAGAAACCTGAGCTTTTTTATTTCATTAAATAATGAATAATAATAAAATCCATGTTAGTGACCAAACGATTTCCATTTCATTCACACGACGTCGCTGGTACTTCTTGCCCGGCTGAATATAAAAATAATCACATGGTGTGTTAGAAGGTGGAACCAGGTTATAACTCAGGATCTAACTGCAGCTTTTAATTTATCCCGTGTATTTTGTTTTGCTGTGAATGGAAAAGGAACCTCATGCTTCCAAAACAGCTTCCTGTGATTCGTCTCTATTTGACAGTGGTGGTTAATAGATAATTCATTAGGGTTAGAGCAGTGGAAGCTCAGTGGTTAGGATACTGGACTAGTATCAGAAAATTGCTGATTCAAGCCTCACTAATGTTAGATTTCCACTGCTGGGCCCTTGAATGTCGTACATACACTGTAGGCCCGGATTTTATATCTAATCAAACTTTTTAGTACAACATAAATTAGTTAAGTTTTTTTTCCTCTACCATAAAATGCAAGTACGCTTTACTCATTTGAGATTGAAGTTTAATAAACCAAAAAAATGACTTTTCTATCGGATTAACTTAAAAGGTAAAATTAAGGTAATTAAACGTGTAAGCCCGACTTTTTTAGCTTGCTGTTGGTGAATCAGGCAAAAACGATTTTCTTGTGTTCGGGAAGCCACTTGTTTTAACTTTGTAAGGTTTTTTGCCAAAGTAAACGTGGTCTTTCTCGAAAGTCTTTTGTTAAACTAAGTCGATGAACATTTTTTCCTAATTATGTTGTACACCAGTCTGACAGGGCTTTTTCAAATTCTATTAACCCAACTCCAGTCTAATTTTACTTAACGATTTTGTTTAAAATCATTTATCTTAAGGTTGACACTAAATAAATAATCTTTTAATCCTTAAATGAATGGTATTAATGTTGATATTAATACTTCTATTTCTTGTTTCTTTGTTTTGTTTTAGAGAGCTGCCAGCCAAAACTGAAACGTTAAGAAATCAGTTTGTGCAATAACTAGAATATTGCTGTCATGTTTTTAGGATGTTCTACGGTGGCCGAGAAGTGCAAAACAAATTACATTTTAGTAAACAAAAATACAAAAGTAAAAACAAATTTGGTGAAAGAGGTGAAACAAATTTACAAACAGCCGATCAGACGGAAAGGGTAGGTACAATACACAGGAAGTGCTCGTTGCTTACCTGTTGTCAATCAAACTGTTTTGCGGGGGTAAAGTGAATGGAGTTTGTGATGGTAACGCTAAACAATGTTTTGTCCATTTTGTACCTACCCTTTCCGTCTGATCGGCCATTTGTAAATTTGTTTCGGCATTGGTAAACGTGTTTCACCTCTTGTAAATTTGTTTTTATTTTTGTAATTTTGTTTTCTAAAATGTTCATTTGTTTTGCACTTCTCGGCCACCGTAATGTTCCCTCGACATGTTGTATTTCAAGTAAATACTTCTGAAATAAAAGAAAAAGACTTTTATTCTGTCTGTTTTTTATGAACATTTCTGATTGATATTTAAAATGTAATTAACATGAAAACTAAGAAGAAATCATTATAATATGTTTTACTTGTGCTCAGGATAATGAGTAGAATTATTGGGAAAAGCAATTGGTATAACAAAAAAAAGAAAGTTTAATCAACTTGCAGTTTAGGTGTAATAACTTTTTCATTATACATTACTTAGGTTTCCTCAAATTCTTTAAGTAAATGTATCTTATCCGGACTTACAGTGTAAATGGTTGAGATCTTGTAAATGAAAAGGCCAAAGGAAATAATAAATATTAATGTATACACCATATAATAAACCCATTTGGCTTACATTTTAGAAGGACAAGTGGACCACACCATGCCAGGAAAATGCCCCGTCCAATCATTCATTCAGGCTTTTTCTTAAAATGCTCACCGATCCTCGTGCTTTGCATGTTACGTTATATGTACATGTTATGTGTATGAAGTATTTTGAGCTCAGTCTGTATTTAACAAGGTTCTACAACTTGAAACGTGAACTTTCTAAAATCATTTTCAAAACAGAGCGTAAAAGAAATTGAAATGATGGTATTTTGGAGCGAATCTAATCTTCTGTCCTTTACCAAGAAACCGATAAAAAAGAAAAGACGAGCGGTACGAGGGGAAAACACACTACCCTCAAAACGTGTCTAGAGCAAAGAAACAAATGAAAAAAGTCAGACTAGTTGCAAGGTCGTCGTTGGTTGGCCCCGGCGGGCCGCGGCGCTGAGCTTTTTCTCCTCGGCGCGACGGCGTGTGTTTATGGGGGGAAAAGACACCAGTCTAAAGGATGAAATTGAACAGATTAGCATGAGCCGCTCTGCTTTTGATTGCCTCTGACTGGAAATATTTGAAAGCCACCAGGGGCCCCTCAGATGTTATGATATGGTCAATTCAGCTCCCGATGTGTTTTGCCACAGGCTCCTGTTATAGAAATTGAATTGATATTTTGTAAACTTCATTTGTGGATAATGTGATCTGACAGGGACAAATGCACAGGCGAATTGTTTTCAAACCGACTGCAAATGAAACTTATTACAGGGTAAATGTGGATTTCTTTGTCTTCCCTCCTTTCTCCCGGCATTGTTCGCGGCTCCCTCTTAGACCCTGAATATGTATCCATTTTCAGGGTAATTGAATTGGTACTGTCATGTGTGGGGGCCGACAGATTCGCGCGGCGAGCCGGGGCGTATGGTCCGAGTGATTGAATTGAAAAAAAAAAAGAAAAAAAAAGGGGAGAAAAGATTTCCTTCGCCGTGAGCCCGCTAGGTCACAGTGTCATCATAAGATAGACACACCTCACTGTTTTCTGATTACACCGACGGCCCCAATTGTCTTTCCAATAATCTGCCCCTCTGATATAATGCAGACTTTTCCAATTCTGCTGGCTCCGGCCAGACCTCAGATGTGTTACATATTAATTTCCTTCCCCCGTAAAATTTGCTCAGCTTTAGTTCAAATTCAGTTAGCTGGATTGATGAAAGTGGCAAAAGGATACGACGTTTACTGATTCTCCCTTTTCACCTTTGATTAGCTCCACTTGTGAATTATTCCTTTGCTGTCAGTGTGCTATTAAGCGGCTGGGCGGGCCGAGCGCCGAGCTCCAGCCGGGAGGAGAAATAAGGTGGCCTGAATCCTAACGCTGCATCCTGCTAACGCTGCGAGCTTAAGCAAATCACACCCTGCTTGTGTGTTTGTGCACATTTCTAATCGTGATTAGATTGCTGATTAGATTTCCGTGAGTATGCGCCGTTCGACTGAATGTATCAGAGGTGCATTTGTTTAAATGTGTCAAAAAACTGAGAGAAGAGCATCAAACCAGCACAGAACCAGACCGGCTTGTTTACGTTCATCCTGCCAGTCGTTATAGAAAAGATGCTAATTAGAGGGTTTTACTTCACTATAAGGGGGCGGCACGGTGGATCAGTGGGTAGCACTGTCGCCTCCCAGGTGGGGCGGTCCGGGTCCTTTCTGTGTGGAGTTTGCATGTTCTCCACGTGTCTGTGTGGGTTTCCTCCCACAGTCCAAAGACGTGCAAGTGAGGTGAATTGGAGACTCATCAGTTTAATCAGTTAAAGTTTAATGTCAAACACAGTCATGGACAATTTTGTATCTCCAGTTCACCTCACTTGCACGTCTTTGGACTGTGGGAGGAAACCGGAGCACCCGGAGACACGGGGAGAACATGCAAACTCCACACAGAAAGGACCCAGACCGCACCACCTAGGAGTCAAACCCAGGTCCTTCAATGCTTTCAAGCTAAGTGTGCAAGGCTTGGTGGGTTGCTTTGCTGCACCACAGCACTACAGCATGACAATTCATTTCATTTGAAGTTAACTAGTACGTCTACTAGTACAGCCAGTTGTGTTTTAGTGTTGTGTTTAGCATTTAAGCATCTGACCCCCCCCTCCCTCCCCATTTCCCAGCCTCCATGTTTGGAATAATCCAGTATACGCACCACTATAGACAGGACTCTCCTGCCAGGACTTACTACTGATTAAAACGCCATGTGAGAGTAAAGTCTGGACAGTGCTAGTAAAATGCTTGTTTGATTTTAGCGTTTACCTGCTCATTTAGCCTCGTCGTTAGTGAGTAAACAGCAGCTTAATTGCCTCTCATGTTAAATAATTTTTTTATGGACATTTAGAGGGCATGTAATTGCCATGGCAATAAACATCGACTTCTGTCCTCCAGACGCGGCCGGACTCCCACCGTAACGGCATCTCAGACGGCACCCTGCCAAACTCCCTTGATGTTGGTGAGCAGTTTGTCATAAAATGCTAATTGCTTATTGACCGGAACTCTATATGGAGATAAGAAGGCCGAGCGCGCGGCGGACATAAAGCTGCCGATATCACGGATCATTTCAACATGTGATGAGCTGAACGGGGCTGGGAGGAAATATTGCTCATAGCTCATTTTAACATGCAGTGCAGGAGCTGATTTCATCACTCAACTGCCACCATTTTAAAGCATAGATATCATTTCTGTTTATATATATATAAATCTTTAAAAATCATATATTACTATTATTATTATTATTATTATTATCCACTGTATCAGGATGTAGTCAGTGAGTACAATTACAGAGGGAGTCGTTCATTCATTCTTCATGAGTTCTTTGTTAACTATCAGCCTCACTGTCCTGTCTCACTCTTCAGCATGTTTATCATTCTTATAAATGCCAAGTGTTTGATTGGCTGTAATAAACGCCCAGATTCAACCAGTTCAATAATAATATGGACAGGATGTACAAAGAAGTACAGAGTTGTACCTTAGTGATTAAGGTGCTGGACTAATAATCAAAGGTCAATGGTTTAAGCCCTACCACTGCCAGGTTGTCACTGTTGGACCCTTGAGCAAGACCCTTAACCCTCAATTGCTCAGACTGTATACTGTAACTGTAATGTAAGTCGCTTTGGATAAAAGCATGAGCTAAATGCCAGAAATGTAAATGTAAATTACAGGATGTTGAAGAACAAAGTTGTAGCTTAGTGATTAAGGTACTGGACTAGTAATTAAAACAATCACTGATTTAAGCCCTACTACTGCCAGGCTGTCACTGTTGGACTCTTGAGCAAGACCCCTATCTCTCAACTGCTTAGTACTGTAGTCGCGTTGGATAAATGCATCTGCTAAATGTCGAAAATGTAAATGTAAAGGATATAAAATGTGTGATATAAAATACCAATACACACTAAAACTACTAAAAATCTTTCCAAAATTGTAAAGACATAGTATCTAGTCTTTAGATTAGATTAGATTAGATAGTAGTCTTAGATTAGATTAGACAGTAGTCTTAGATTAGAACCAACTCCATTGTAATGGTGCGAATTTAAATATATAGACCTTACTACTGATTAAAGAGCCATGTGAGAGTAAAGTCTGGACAGTGCTAGTAAAATGCTTATTTGATTTTAGCGTTTAATTTGGGGGGAAATGGAAGAAAATGCATAAATAAATAGAAAAAAAAAGTATGTGTCCCAATCCTAGTGGCTAAAAAAGCTCCCTGTTTTCTTAGAAGGTTTTCCACAAGAATTTGAAGTGTGTCTGTGGGAATATGTGCTCATTCAGAGATTTTGTTTCATCATAAATAACCCTAGTAGCAATAACACACACTGATTCCATTCTTCTTAATCTAACCCTTACACTACAGTGATGCCAGAGTAAAATACTCCAGCAGTTATGAACAGGCATGACATTATTGTGTTGGTAATCCTTGATGCTATGAGTCTTCAGGAGCACTTCATACCTAATAGGAGCCTAAAGAGCTTCTAATGATAATGCACTCTAAATTTTAAATGGTGTATTAACTGAATACACTGAAGTGTTTAAAAAGCTAAGTGAACTGTTAATGGTTTTATCAGCCATGAGCCTCTAATGTTTGTATAAAGTTGATTAGGCCGTTTTTACTGTCTGAGCAGGTACAGTATCATTAAGCACAGGTTTGCTGATAAGAAGCAAATTCCATAAATGTACCTCAGGAGATTATTGGCATTCATTTAATGTTCTTTTAGAAATGTGATAAAAAGAAAGCAGGTTTTAATAGACCAGTGAACAAAAACTACAGATCAAACAGGGTGTACAACAACTGAGATTCATTTAATGATAGATAATTGCTAAATAAAAGAAATGTGAATGAATGCATCAGTAATATAGCTGAAAGAAGGTTCTTATCTAATTAATATTAATATAAAGATGCATTCTGCTTAAACTAATAACACACCAACACTTTATATTTATCTATTAAACACACTGAGTCTTCATTTACAACCAAGGTTTAAAAACCAGACGACGATGGATGGATTACACCCAGTGATTTCAGGGAAGCTGGACCCACCACAACTGTCCATTTTATCAGCTCCACTTACCATATAGAAGCACTTTGTAGTTCTACAATTACTGACTGTAGTCCATCTGTTTCTCTGCATGCTTTGTTACCCCCTTTCACCCTGTTCTTCAATGGTCAGGACCACCACAGGACCCCCACAGAGCAGATATTATTTAGGTGGTGGATCATTCTCAGCACTGCAGTGACACTGACATGGTGGTGGTGTGTTAGTGTGTGTTGTGCTGGTATGAGTGGATCAGACACAGCAGCGCTGCTGGAGTTTTTAAACACCTCACTGTCACTGCTGGACTGAGAATCGTCCACCAACCAAAAATATCCAGCCAACAGCGCCCCGTGGGCGGCGTCCTGTGATCACTGATGAAGGTCTAGAAGATGACCGACTCGAACAGCAGCAATAGATGAGAGATCGTCTCTGACTTTACATCTACAAGGTGGACCGACAAGGTAGGAGTGTATAATAGAGTGGACAGTGAGTGGACACAGTATTTAAAAACTCCACTCATACCAGCACAACACACACTAACACACCACCACCATGTCAGTGTCACTGCAGTGCTGAGAATGATCCACCACCTAAATAATACCTGCTCTGTGGGGGTCCTGACCATTGAAGAACAGCATGAAAGGGGGTAACAAAGCATGTAGATGGACTACAGTCAGTAATTGTAGAACTACAAAGTGCTTCTATATGGTAATTGGAGCTAGCTTTAGCAGCTTTATAAATTAAATGATACTTATAATCAATAATAATTATATAATTTAATTATTGTCATATTAATCTAAAGTCAATTCATACAAATGCTAAATATTGATAATTAAATATTGTAATGAAATGATTCAGGATGTCAGGACTATTACTGAATAAAATGTACAGTAAACTCTATTTTGTTATAAGCATTTTATTTCTTTTTTATTTTTGATATAATATGGTGTGCTGAAAAAAGCTGCTTTATCTGTGTGTGAAGAATCAATTTTTATGAAAGTATTAAACTCTGGTTATGGTGTTTCTGATCATGGCTATGAAACCGTTTCCCTCCAGCTAAATCTATAATTATTTACTGTTAAGAGAATCTGCTTTAGCAAGCGGAAAACTTTCAGCACACATCTATCAGGTAACTGTTATGGTGAAATAACTGCACTGTCCACAAACATATGGATATAATACAGCATGGAAGTCCAGTTATATGGTTGAGATCCAGAAAGATACAGTAGATAGCAGTAGATCTACCTACCATCTATCTACTATCTACATGTAGAACCTGGATGTGTGGTGAATAATGAGTAAATTCGATGCCACACACATATTTCCTCCATATTCATTATCTACCGAGTGATTTTAGGAAGTTTAAAGAAGCGCTCGCTCTCTCCCACCCCTGACATCAGAATAATGCATCTTTCAATAGTGGGTACGTGCCAACTGTGCCGTGGGCAGCTTTAGATTAATGGTAAACTTTCTCCAGTTAAACTCGAGCGAGATAAAAGTAAAACCACACACAGATACAGAACCTCACAGCCGTGTGGGCGATTATTTCTGCTTCATACGTTTAGAATTATTTGCTCAAAATTTGCTCCTGTTTAAGATCAGCATGTGAAAATATGTGTATGCAGGTTTATACATGCACAGATCTGCATGCGACAGTGAATTATGCTAAATACCCAGTAAACACGAGTCCGAGAGTGAGGTTACCGGAGGGGATTCGTCATAACTGCTGCAATTACGCCCCCTGCTGGCTGTCTGATGGCGCCTGCACAGTGACGGGGGATGATGGAGATTGGTGTGTGACTCTCTGTGCACGATACGGATCTCCATATGAACATGAAAAAAGCCGGCTACTGCATGTGTCGGAGGGGGCGTGTTAGTCAGGACTGTCCTTAATCAGAAGTATAAATACATATGGTATATATACGAAGGATCTTCAAAAAGTTTCCTCACTTCTATATTTCGATTGGAAACGGTGAGGAAGGAGGAGTAATCGGTCGTGTCTGAGAGACGCTTATAGTCTGGATTTAGCTCCATCTGATTTCCACCTTTTTGGACACTCAAAGAAGCTTTAAGGGGAAGAAGATTTTCATATATATATAAATATATACATATATACACCAACCAGGCATAACATTATAACCACTGACAACTGAATTATGACACTGATTATCTCTTCATCACGGCACCTGTTAGTGGGGGGGATATATTAGGCAGCAAGTGAACATTTTATCCTCAAAAATGGGCGAGCGTGAGGATCTGGGTCAGACGACTGGGTCAGAGCATCTCAAAACCTGCAACTCTTGTGGGGTGTTCCTGGTCTGCAGTGGTCAGTACCTATCAAAAGTGGTCCAAGGAAAGAACAGTGGTAAACCGGCGACGGGGTCATGGGCGGCCAAGGCTCACTGATGCACGTGTGGACGATCCAACAGACGAGCTACTGTAGCTCAAACTGCTGAAGAAGTTCATGCTGGTTCTGATAGAAAGGTGTCAGAATACACAGAGCAGCACAGTTTGTTACGTATGGGGCTGCAAAAAGGGGACCAATACCATCTATTTGTGTATATATATATACGTATTTACAGTGTATCACAAAAGTGAGTACACCCCTCACATTTCTGCAAATATTTTATTATATCTTTTCATGGGACAACACTATAGAAATAAAACTTGGATATAACTTAGAGTAGTCAGTGTACAACTTGTATAGCAGTGTAGATTTACTGTCTTCTGAAAATAACTCAACACACAGCCATTAATGTCTAAATAGCTGCAACATAAGTGAGTACACCCCACAGTGAACATGTCCAAATTGTGCCCAAATGTGTCAATATTTTGTGTGACCACCATTATTATCCAGCACTGCCTTAACCCTCCTGGGCATGGAATTCACCAGAGCTGCACAGGTTGCTACTGGAATCCTCTTCCACTCCTCCATGATGACATCACGGAGCTGGTGGATGTTAGACACCTTGAACTCCTCCACCTTCCACTTGAGGATGCGCCACAGGTGCTCAATTGGGTTTAGTCCATCACCTTTACCTTCAGCTTCCTCAGCAAGGCAGTTGTCATCTTGGAGGTTGTGTTTGGGGTCGTTATCCTGTTGGAAAACTGCCATGAGGCCCAGTTTTCGAAG